>NC_139219.1:188725387-188762887 GCF_055691185.1 Crinia signifera
CTACCACTGGAGGATCGGTAGGGGCCCCAATACATTGCTATGCCCAGGGGTCTACTCTGCTGTTATGTATGTATGTATATATATATATATATATATATATATATATATATATATATATATATATAAATTTTACAGGGGTTCTTCTTATTATGGTGTGTACACACGGTGAGATTCCCTTGCTATTCAATTTAAGATTTGAGTGCTATACAATATTTGCTATCTCTGTACTTTTTTTACATACAATTCATACAATCTGCACTATATTGTCATTGCTGCCCTATCTATCTGGGTTTCGATTTGTGCTTTCACGGGAGCACGCATCGGGATCGCAAGGTAAAAACCTGTGCGATCTGCATGCGATCTGCTTACGATCTGCATGCGATTTTGACTATATAGTCAAAATCTCATGCTGGATTGTACCGTGTGTACACAGCATAACTAGCTTAACTATATCTAGCTTAAGCAGAGCAAATGATCAGCTGTGTACAATATGGTCTCAATGACTTATAGTTATTACTTTGCAATATTGTCATAGACAATGTTGAATCTATGCTGTCTAATCTGATCATTACTTGCACCTGCAGCCCTCCTGTGGACAGTCAGGGGAATTGGATGCTCATTTAAGCCATCAGTTGCTCTGAGTCTTTCTCTGTGCATCATGTTTCTGTTGTCTGAGTTCCTGAGAGCTTGTTCTTTCCTCAGTATGATTTTCTGTTCTTTGACCCAGAAATTTTACAATGAATGCTTCACTCTGAACAGATATCAGCTTGTTGTTGTTTTTTTGGGAGGGGGGGGGGGGGGGGGGGGGAGATTTTTTTCTATTCCATCTGCTCTGACCTTTGCCCTGATATCAGTTTGGCTTTCTTTTATTTATTTTTTATTTTTGGTAATTCTTCTGTGTGAAATACCTTGGTCTGTTGCTTGAGCTTGCTAGATAACACAGATTATTCATACAGTACAAAATCAAACAGGCAAGGACAGAGAAGAGTATTTTATTATGTTATGAAAAGCATACAATTCACTAATATAATAAAGCAAGGTACATGTAGTAGTACTAAGAAGGTAGAAGGGGGTGGTACCATAGTTGCCTACCCTCCTGCATTCTGCAGGAGACTCCCTGAAATAACAGCAATCACCCTCTCTCCTTAATTGGTCTCACAAACTCCCTCATTTCACCTAGCCCACATTACAGTGTTATATTTTTGGGGAAAAAAGGAATGAGAGATAGATACATTTACATTAAATCATCAGCACCGTTTCCTAGCACTTTAGCAAGTATAATAGCTCTTAATTACTGCTTTGGGGATCATATACATTTGTATATAAGTCATTTTAAGTCATTTTAAAAGATTCCTCTCAGATGTAGCAGTGCACTCCCACTTCTAGGTGCCACATTCACAATCTCTTCTCACAATCTCTCCATATATGGAACTAGACACGCCCTTTGGGTGGAGCATGACATGCCCCTTCAATGGACCGCTGGGCAAAATTCTATTACCAACTATAATCTTCCTGAATCTAGTTTTTAAAAGTAGGCAAGTATGGGTGGTACTAACCCAGTCCTGGGTTTCTTTGAGAGGCCTGGCAGGGCCATCCATATCTCCCTTAATACCTGTCACCCAGCAGCAGCCTCTCTACCAAGTACGCTGCTCTGTGCTTGGTAGCGCTGGGTCTGATGGAAGTTGCTGCTGCTGAATTCAGGAGGCACATTTTTGGGGAGAGGCCAAAAATTGTTGAAAAGCAAGGAAATGCATGCAATTTTGCCAGGAAAGTGAGGAAAACACGTGGATCGGGAGCTAATTCATTGATCCAGGTGTTTTTCACCACTGCCCTCCATTTGAATAGGGCAAATCTACATTACATTATAATTAGCTTCATGGGCTCATTTTCATTCCTGAAGGGTCAAACATAGGATTCATTATCAAGGATATGGTAAAGCGGAGGATATAATAACATCAGTTAAAAAAAAAAAAAAAAGACCAGCAGCAAATGAGAGAAGTTATGCACAAGGGTCTATCTGACCAGGGCAGGTCTCATGTGTACCTAAAAGGACAGCTATTGGTAACACACAATTCTGTAATGTCTAGAGCCAATATATATAAAAACATCCTAACTTAAAGTCAGATGGCTAGGACACACCAAGTCCTGGAAGTAGACAATGTTTTTTAAATATAATGCCAAAAAATTTACATAGTGATGACAACTTTCAACACAAAGGTCACCTTGTTAATATAAAATTTTTTTTTTTTTTTTTTGGTACAGTATCAAAGTTTCAAATTCTTATTTTCCATTCTTGTCCAAAATGTGTTAGCAGGATACAAATATAGGAGCAGGATCCTTCTGCTAAATTAAATATTACATTTGATTATAATGTATAATAAATAAATAAGCATATATTACATTTTATTAAAGATTACAATATTTTTTCAATAATATATGAATAATGTAGGTCATATTTGAAATGGGATTCTATAACATGCAGGTGGAAGCAAAGTTGTTAAATCCTACCTCTTTTTATAATTATTATAAAATTAATTATTTCAATCAAAAGATTATAATTTAATTATATAATTAAGGCAAGATATATTGCTCAGCCATACTGTATATTGCTAGCAATATATGGCTGAGCAATATATTGCTCAGTTTCTCCTTTTCATCAGCGACCAGAGATGGTCGCTGATGAAAGGGAACCTCTGCCAGGTGGTGCCGCAGAGGTAATCAGCTGGTCGCAGGAGCAAGCTCCTGCGACCAGTGATTAGAACGAGGCTGAAAACGGGAGCGCGCACCCAGCGATTTATCGACAGGGCACACTCCCATCACTGGCAATATGGTCGCCTGCGACCATATTTCCAACTATTTCAGCCCCTATCGCCCCCGTGTGTACACAGCTTAAAACAGGCTGCATCCCAATATGAGAAATAGAAAAATAAAAATGACAATTCATTACAAATCAATAATTAATGGTTGCAATAATTTGATTAATTCAGTTTTACACCACAACATCTGTGGATTTGGGCCGGTAGTCTGCAATAAGGCAAACTATCACCTATCCAAACACCAGCCTCTTTCAACCTCACTTCCACAATTGCCAGTAATTGGAATTAGGACAATTTAAATCTTTTAAAGAGTAATCATTAGTAACCTCTTTTGTTTTAAAAATAACTAAGATAGGAGTTCTGCTGAAAATTGGATGTTGCGCATATTAACCAATCAGATTCTATATATTACTAGTAAGCCCACTTAAAGCACATGCTTTGAAAGCTAGTCTGCTACTTTGTGATTGCCTCTGTGTTTTTGCATGTGTGAGAGAGAGAGAGATTAGTTTAACTAGCTACCATTAGATGGTAGTGTTTTGGTGACACGCAATCAGACACTAGCATATATATAGGTGGTCTTCTAGGTGGCGCTAAATAAATTAGGAGTAGAATCGGTACTTGTTTCCTAACACGGCGCCCATCGAGTCCCATCATATACCTTAACTTAAGGTATGCGATGGGACCCGACGGAACCCGATTTTCTGGCTTTTTTTGAGGTTTCCCGACAAATGTAAAATCGGGTCTATCGAATGGCATTATAATGGCATGCCATGCGACCGACGCTACCGTCCCGATTTTACATTGTAAGCATTGTATGTAATGTTAGATTCCTATGTAAAATCAGGTCCATTGTATGCCATTATAATGGCATACAGTGCGACCAATGCGATCAGTGGCAGATTCAGGTGGAGGGCACCTGGGCACGTGCCCCCTGTCATTTTGTAGCTGAGGACCAGGGCTTTCCAACGAGCCCAGCCCTGTGTCTCTAGCCCCCCGGGAACCGGAGATATCGTCTGGCAAACCTGTAACGTTTTTTCCCCATAGGATAATATGGGACCCGTCAATTCCGACCAATTCCGACCCCCACCCGGTTCCGATGGCTGCCAGTTCCCGCCCTGGCATCACAGAAGCTTGTCGTTGATTTCATTCAATTCCAAATCACTGGGCCTTCAATATGTTACCAGGCTGGTCAAAATCGGTCAATCGGTTCCAGAGATATTGTGTGTAAACCGATTTTTTTATTTTTGAAATGTAATTTCATGGCTGATCATGTTCTTTGAGGGCAGATTACTCTGGAACCAAAAGGTCCAGTTTCACAGAACCAAAATCAATCTAAGCCCACTCAAAAGTTCTTCAATATAATACTTGTCTCATGTAAATGGGTCAGTTGGTTCCGAAGATATAGCCGGTTAAATGAGATAACTGGTTAAAGGGGGGAGTGGTGGTTTTCTCTCCCCCTCACACCAGAAAATGCAGGGACTAGGCTGGTGTAAAAGGGGCAAACCTGGGAATGCATTTTCTGGTGTGAAAGGGGTATTATTTCAAATAGCCGGGACCTGCAGTGCTCTGAATACAGCCAGGCTCTGCCACTGTCAGTGGCTATCACTTCTGCCTGGCGGTGGCTGTCCCCCATTTACCACGAGCATTTATTCCCCCTTGGCAATGAGCATGTAATCCCACATGGCAACGAGCATGGAACCTCTGGCAATGAGCATGGAACCCTTGGCAATGAGCATGTAGAGAAGCAGCATTTTTGTAGCATAATTTTTAATAGGCATTATGGTGTTTGGCATAACACATAATGGACATAATGGCGTGTAACTTAACGTGTAATTGACATTATGGTGTAAATGTTTAATGCGAGCCTTTGGTGGACAATGTCCCTGTTTATGAAGTGTATTGTGAATTTTGGCTTAATCTGTGTGGCATTATGTGAATTCTGGCTCAATCCATGTGGCATTATGTGAATTTTGTCTCAATCCGTGTGGCATTATGTGAATTTTTTCCCAATCCGTGTGGCATTATGTGAATTTTGGCTCAATCCGTGTGGCATTATGTGAATTTTGGCTCAATCCGTGTGGCATTATGTGGATTTTGGCTCAATCCATGAGGCATTATGTGAATTTTGGCTCAATCCATATGGCATTTTATGCATTTGGCTCAATCCGTGTGGCATTATGTGAATTTTGACACAATCCATTTGGCATTATGTGAATTTTGGCTCAATCCGTGTGTGTTATTATGTAAATTTTGGCTCAATCCATGTGGCATTATGTGAATTTTGGCACAATCCATGTGGCATTATGTCAATTTTGGCTCATTCCATTTGGCATCATGTGTAAGGGGCAAGTATAATGGGGTCTAGTATTTTGTTGCATAATGTGTAGAAGTTGTATATGGTGTTGACACGCCCCCTGTTGATTGGCCACACACCCTTTTCCGAAACGCGCCTTTGGCGCGCGCACAACTACATCCTTCACTTTTGTCGCCATGGTGGGCCTGCGTACTTTAAATGCCAGGGCCTATTTTTAATTCCATTCCCACCCTCTCCTGCCGCTCTCTTAGCATGTACACTGGCACCACTAACACCGCCCCTCCCCCACCCAAACCCTTTTATCATGGTGCCCCCCCTGTCATTTTATCCTGGATCCGCCCCTGATTGCGATGGACCCGATTTTACATAGGAACCAATGTTAAATGGCCCCCCCATACCCAATTTTTTATTGTATACCCACCCTGATGGGTAATTTCTATGTCAAATGCCCCCCCATTGTTAACGCCACCCCACGATGAATGCCAAGCCGAAGAGTGGCGAGCACAGCGAGCCCGCGAGGGGCGGTGATACGCGTCCTCCGACCTTTTCATACCCCCACAATCCACGCCGGCGTTGAGTTGATTTTATATAGTGTGGCGAGCGCAGCGAGGCCCCGAGCCCGAAGTGTGGCGAGGGGCCGCATAATACATCTGAAGTAATGCGCGTCCCCTCACCGGGCGCGCTGCGCTCGCCACGCTTCGGGCTCCGTGGCTCGCTGTGCTCGCCACACTGTATAACATCAACTCCACGCCGACATGGATAGTGGGGGCATGAAAAGGTCGGAGGACGTGTACCGCCGCCCCTCGCGGGCTCGCAGTGCTTGCCAGGCTTCGGGTTCACGTTGATCGTGTCGTGGTGTTAACAATGGGGGGGCATACAATGAAAAATGGGGTCTGGGGGGCATTTAACATTGGGGCCAATGTAAAATCGGGTCTCAGGGACCATTTAAAATTGGTTCCAATGTAAAAAATCGGGTTGGTCGGGTCAATCGCATTGCATGCAATGTGGTTGCATGCGATGCGATTGACCCAATTTTTGCAACCCGATTGCATACAATTAAAATCAGTGACGCCGTGCTAGGAAACAAGTACCGTAGAATCTGATGGTTTGCTCTTTAGATTCTCATTGGGATGGGCATGTCTTTATCATAGGCATCCTTTTTGGCAAGGAATGATGTTTGGTTTTACTGCCGAAGTGCAAATGCTTCTGACTGAAGTAAAAATGCTGTACCTTGCAGTTCCACACCCCATACACCCCTTTTCTTAAAAATAAAGGCAGCATTCTGCTTGTGTATCGTTCAACAGAGCCTTGGCTGTCAGCACACAGAGGACTTCCTCTCCTTTGGGTCCCTGAGCAGAATGCATTCGTCAGTTTTATCATGTTTTGTTTTAAATGTACAATTACAAACAAAACAAAAAGCATTTTAATATTTAACTGCTCTGAGGATGTTCCTTTCAAAAACTGTGTAAGTCCAAGTTACGACACGCAAACTCATAAAGTGAACAATATTGATTGGATTTGTCCTTGGGCCTTCCACCCACACCTTTGATTTAAAAAAAAAAATATGACAGAGGTAATGATAGTTTTCTGGATTCACAACAGTGTTTGTTTTTTTGGCGTACAAAAGAAATATATAAATAACATGATATTTTTTTGTTGTTGCAAGGTTGACTAAAAATAATATCCTGTAATTGTATTAACCCTTTGAGTGCCAAGTGAATTTGTCAAAATTGGTGTGAAAATTGGCAAGCATACATTTTTATTCATCATAATGAACTGCACTGTTTGTACTGTTTAAGGAAATATAATCTTATTGTACACATTTTTTATTTGAATTTGTATAACAAATGTGAATGATGCTGGTATTTTTAGTAGATATTTTGCACAACTCTCACAGAGATGTTGGCACTCAAAGGGTTAAGACCACTTTTAAATATATAACACTATTTCTGCTGTAATCTTTTTTATTTACAAGCTTTTGACTCTCATCTGTGTAAAAAAAAAAATGGGATTTGCACTTGCGCTGCTGAATCTATAGTAATAGCCTGTGGACCACACTGAACAAAAGGACACCTGGACACACTTGGAATAATTATAATAAAGTTTTATGTATAAAAAACACAATAATAAAATTACATACATACATATAGGTACATTTAAGAAGCAGATGTAATCAAGTAAAATGATTCATATACTTGTTTAAATGAGACAAAAATGCTTGAAATGAAGCAAATAGCAGTAGCCAACTCCAATGGGGTCACGAAATACTGATTAATTGGGAAATAATTCCAGGGGCAAAGTAAGCTCAGTAGTAGATTGTTACAGCCAGTTTGTTAGTAGCAGGGGTCAGGTGGTTAGGTGGTTGGGAGGTTAGGGGGAGAAGCCAGCCAGAGTAAGCTGATATGAGCAATGGACAAGCTGCGTGAAGCCTGTTAGCGCATACAACGCCAGGTAGAAACAGTCAGGTACCGCAATATATCCTTTGTATTATGCTCACCCTCCTTGATGGTAGATGCTGGAGGAGTCGGGGAGCCCGATGACACAGCGGCTCAACCCGATACACGTGGTGGTGTAGCGTCAACAGACGGGTGTTCTGATGGAGTGGAGGGATCGGGGAGCCCGATGACACAGCGGCTCAACCCGAGACACGTGACGGTGTAGCGTCCGTGAATTAGTGTTCTGGCAGGCTGCGGCAGATGGAATAGCCATGGGGTAGGGTCCGGGTAATGCTGGCTGTAAGTGCAGTGGATAGCTCGTGGTATCTCAGCTGGGTTTAAACCATATACCGGCTCCAAGTATGGAAGTCGTGACCTCAGGAGTGGGAGGGCTCCAAAGCAGAAGTGATGTCGACGCGTTTCGTTCCCTAGGAAACCAGGAACTTTCTCAAGACTTTCTTGAGAAAGTTCCCGGTTTCCTAGGGAACGAAACGGTTTCCTAGGCAACAGTGCCACCTAGTACAAGCTAGTACAACCTGGTGGCGCCATTAACAATTAATAGCTGTATTTGCTTATTACTGGTTATATAGTGCCTAAACTGGACAAAAATTGGAAATTAATTGTACTGTTTTGTTTGAATAGCAAAATGGCTGTGTTACTTTCTTTTACCAATATGATTGATGTAATAATTGTCATCTTTAAAATAAAGAATAAAAAAAAAAACATCGATGGCAGAGATTTGTTAGATGCACTGTACAGTAGGTGTATTTATAATGGGTGCAGTGTGTGCAGTGCACACAGGCCACTAAGTCCCAGAGGGCCCACACTGCACACACCCCATCCATTTTTTTAATACTTACCCTCTGGAATCCTGCAATGCAGGCCAGTGTTGCTAAAATCCCCAGAAAAATGGCACGGTGGCAATGTTTCAATAAAAATTTGCGTATGCGCAGTAGGGCCTGAGTGCTCTAGCGCCACACTTCTGCTGTTATGGAGATCACCGGAAAAATGCCAATGAAGGTTTCCTGTGAGACATTCCCGTCTACCATGTATACGTAAATGTTTTTGCATATTTTCCACCGCGCTTATCTTTCTTCAGATATGTTTCCTTATGGGATGCTCAGCCATGCAGGTGTGGGGTGCAATGGGGGCATCCAGTGGTGAACTGGGACATAGAGGGCACACTAGGGAAATGCATTAGTAGAAACCTAGAGTTGCCTTCAGTCTGTGGTCCTGGTCTGCCAAGTTGTTACATATTATTTGAGTAAATGGTAAAGAACCTGACCCATAAGAAGCAAAGGAGGCCCTCATGCCCAGGTAGATTCGGCAGGGTGAACCTTCTTCCCATTGCTCTCAAAACTAATCATTGGCTTTGCAATATTTGGAGCTGCCAAAGTACTAAACACATGATTCATGGGCAGATGTATTAAGTCTGGTGAAGAGATAAACTGGAGATAAAGTGGAAAGAGAAAACGTACCAGCCAATCATCTCCCAACATATTTCAAAAACAGCTGATTGGCTGGTGCTTTATCTCCTTCCACTTTATCTCAAGTTTATCTCTTCGCCAGGCTTAATACATTTTTCCCTCAATCTCTAACAAGGTTTACAATTTCTCCAGGAACAGTAATGTGGTAATTCTACCCACATGTTAATGGTTAGCTATATAGTTGATTTTGTGCTGCCCATGTGATGCCACAGTGCCAGTTTTAGTGCCCCATGCTGCATAAGCATACTCAAATATACATAAAAGACTAAGAAGCAATTCAATAGCAAAATAAATACATTATAAGCTTAGGGTTTCCACCCAAGTGATTTATGTGATCTTCTGCCTCATAATAGACTATACAACTCAGGATAGCTGAAATAAAAACACTTACTGTATTTTAGCTGTGCTGTATGATGAGGCCCATCATTAAACGACTTTCAGTTTCTAGAATTAATTACAGTAAGCTACAAAGACTGGACATTCCAGCATAAAAAGAGAAATAGGACAAATAGTACAATACTGTATTATATGATTTAAATAACCTTTTAATATACTGCAGTGAATGTAAGTGCAGCTGCTCCCATCTTCTTGGCTGGGGATCTCTGGCTTTATCGCTGTCTTTTCGTGATGAAGCCCATCTTCATTTGTCTGGTTATTTTAACAAGCAGAATTTTTCATTACTGGGTGGAAAACAATCCTCATCAGCTTCAAGAAAGGCCTCTACAAATCAATGGGGGTATAAGAGCCGAGGTCTACCACATCAACCAAGAACCATTAATGAACGAAAGGAGTGATATGAGAATTCAGTAGTGATCAAAAAATCCTGAAGGAAGGCACCAGCTAGATTAAATCATATTCAAAATCAATTGAAAATACACAGTATAACATGCACTTCTAGATCATGTAGTAAAATTTTGAATATCATCTACCACACCTGTACTATAGTATGTACAGTACCACTATGAATATTTAAATAATATGTTTTCATTGGTAATTGTCATATTACTAAATACCTGCGTCATCCATATATGTATATGACTTTATTTGCATGTACTGTTAGTGTTACACAGAGTAATTAGAAGATGAAAGGGGAGATTCTCTAAGGTGAAAATGCGGTAAAAACCCCGTTATCTGGGTTTTTACCGCATTTCAGGATGCTCTAAGCATCCCCCGCCGGGTTACCTATGGGCTTCTAACGCAAATCCACCGCCGCCCCGCACGGACCCCCGCCGCCCCACAAGGACCCCCAACGCCCCGAATCGCCCCCTTCCCCCTCACCTGTGTCCAAGGAGCACAGAGCTGTGCTGCCCGGACCTGTGACCTCCTCCCTGCACTGATCCTCTTCCGGGTGCAGGGAGGAGGAGAGCCCGGCGCAGCAGCAGCAGCAGCGGGTGTGGGAGGGAGGGGGGAGCCGCCGGGACCTGCTCTTACCGCAAGAGCTGTCCTTTGCTATAATTATCGCATATGTTAAAACATATGCGATAATTATAGTTGCGATGGGCGGCGAAGGGGGGCGGAGATTTTTAGAGAATCTCCCCCGAAAACTGAAATAGGCAGGAGATTATGATGTGGCTGAGAGACTTTTTATATTGTAGCGATAGATGACGGAAGACTCGCCTGATTGGCGGTGTTAGACATGCCCAATAGGTGGAGCTACTCACACCTCTTTGACGGTGCACCCCCTAATAAAATGTGCTGCGCATGCCTATGTTACAATACCTGTGGCCCTGTGTCCTGATGCTGCTGGACTCCTGCTCCGCCCCTCAGATCCTGGCACCCATAGGCAGATGCCTAATGGAAAGCCATCCATAGTTATCATTCTAAGCTTTAAACTGCGGACTATATGCCATATTATACAACAGAAGACTTTACTTTCATTCTATTTAGAGGTTATCCACTAAAGTTAACATTTACCTACAGCTTTGTGGATCTGTAGTCTTCTCCACCAGCAAATTACATTAGTCTGAAAAAAAAAGATTAGTATCATTAGTAAAGGTAATAGGGCTATGTATTCTAAGCTTTGAAAGTGATTAATGGAGAATGAAAAACTACCAACCAACCAGCTGTCATTTTTCAATCATGGCTGCGAAGGCAAATGCTGGGATGCCATTTTTGTTTTGCAGCGGCTGTGTATGATGTCATGCAGCCGCTGTGATCCACCCTGCAAATGGTCTGGATACTACTCCATTGTCTGGGCCATGCCCTGCAATGCCCATCGCCGCCCTCCCAATTTTGTATCACTGCTCTGTCTGCACCCCACTGCCAGCACTTAGACTGCGGTCACATATTCCAGAATGTGAATGTAGTTCAATGAGTCGCTTGTACACTTATGTGCAAAATAATGGAAATCGACAAATAACCATTTTCTCTTTTCAGCATGTGATATTAAATAATCCTTTATCACTTTTCAAGCAATAGCACATCAGGCCTAATGTCTTAATCTTGTTGGCCATTGATGGTGAAAAAAACACAGCCATCATCCTGTGATGATGGAATCATTTTGTAAATACTGTAGCTATTAAAGATGAAGAAATGCTAATATTATTGCCTCTCTTTAAAAATCTGAACAGTTAAACATATAATATCATATAATATCACATTAGATTTGTTAAACCCATGACATTTCATCAGTGCACCTAACCTTATACATCTTTCTATCTCAGCTCTGCTAATAACCCCATAACTAGCGGGGGGTGGGGGGGGTGAAAGCAGAGAAAGATATGTAGTATATTTATATTTATGACATCTTGAAACACTACAGAAGACTACATGAAGATACAGTATAGCAAGTATTTGACAGACAAGACAGTTGGTCCTTTAACCAATAGATGGCAGAGTGCACTCAGATCTCTAACTTACTGTTTTGCTTGTCATAACTTTTGCAAGAGTAACATAATACATTGTATTATTTTTATAATTAAAGCAAAACTATACAGAACAGAAATACAAAAACAGTTATATTGTTTATTATGTTCTACTCTATATTATACTGTACGTTATGTCGTGAACACGAGTGTGGATCATATTGTCGACCCGACTTAGGTCGACAGTCATTAGGTCGACACCGATGGGTCGACAGGGTTCTAGGTCGACATGGGACAAGGTCCACATGGGTTTAGTTCGACTTGGGTTAGGTCGACAGGTCGCGAGGTCGACATGGGTTTTTTCACTGTTTTTTTAGCCGAATGACACAGTCGACATGGACACAGTTGGAAGTCAACCGCAGCCCCTTGCATCGCTCGCGATGCTTCGGTCACAGCGCCTCGCTGCACTCGCGATGCTTCAGGCACGGTGCCTCGCTGCGCTAGGCACACTATTGTCCCACCACGCCCTAGTGGATGGTAGGGCATGAAATACCGCCTGTCGGCACATGTCAGCTCAAAGTAACAGTGAAAAAACCCATGTCGACCTCGCGACCTAACCCATGTCGACCTAACGCATTTGTCAACATAAAACCATGTTGACCTTGTCCCAACTCGACCTTGAACCCTGTCGATCTTGTTGCCTGTCGACCCAACAGTGTCGACCTAATGACTGCCGACCTAAGTCATGTCGACAATACGACTGTATCCCGTGAACACATACAGTAACTGTTACTTTACATGGAAAGCTAGCCATACAGATATGATCCAGCACAGGCCTGATCAATCAGTGACTTTCCCGCTGTTGTTGGACTACATCTTCCAGCAAGTTTGGTTTTTAAACTGCTGTACATGTAGTCTATCATCTACATGACCGTAGGTTGGCCACTTCTGTCCTGTAGCAGACCAAACTTCAGCGCGCTTGACTACATTTTGATCGCCCATTCTTAAAACAGTAGACTTACAACCAAATTAAATAACATAAAATGTGTTAATATATCAAAAGCAATTTGATATTTGCCCAAAGGCAAAAAATGACACATTATTTAAACAGAGCTGTGCTGTCAGTTACAAATATTACTCTGAAAGGTATTTAAACATAGTAAGGAAGTCAGCTTTATTTCAGAAGTATATGATGCACACAGCTTTTGGCAGAGGTAATGCACACTGTATGCTTGGAATGTAATAAAGCTTATCCGGCATGGAGAAAAATGAGAAGGATATTAACTAAATTAGAACTGCATGATTTCTGATGGAAAAACCATACACCGTTCATATTTGACCTAATTTCACAGCCTGGCCATAATGAAAATAACACTTACAGCTCTGCAGAAGCATCCAAAGAAGGAATAAAAAGAATTCTACTGTTTAATCACGTTAATGCTATATATTGCTCTGACTGGTTTAATAAAACACAAATACAATATGCAGGGTTCTATTATGTGTTACAGAAAATGCCTCTAGAACAAAGTCCTGCAGTGGAAGGTGGCTAAAGCATGATTGGGTTACAATTACACAGCTGACGCATAGATCTGTTCTCACACTTTCTAGAGTGATTTAATACGATTATTGTGTTTTAATTTAGCTCAGAGGTAACATTTAAATTGGGTGAGAAATAAAATAACCTAAATCAGATTATTTGATTTATTCTCTGACAGGGATAACAAATCCTACTTCCAATGAATTGAGAAAATATGCATATTCAAAATTATATATATATATATATATATATATATATATATTATTGGAGGGCAAAAACATTTAGTTCAAATTAAGAAAATAGCACTTTGCAAAATGTTACCTAGCACAGTGGTTCCCAAATTGTGTGCACTTGCGGGGGCTCCCTGGATTGTCACTCCAGTACCAATTCAAATTGTGTATACATACCTCCCAACAGTTTTTCAGGGGACCGTCCCAGTTTTTTGGGATGGTGCCGTGACCTGCCCGGGGCCGGCAGTCTCCTGCGGTGTGTGTGTGTGTGTGTGTGGGGGGGGGGGGGGGGGGGGCAGCTGGTAGTCCCCCCAGCCTGAAGGGAATAGATGCTGTGCGCATGCTATTCAGGGATGCAGAGGACAAAAATCGTTATCGTTGTCGTGGCCCGATGGCAGACTCATTTGCATAGACCACGCTCTCATTTACATAGGTCATGTCCCCTTTCTGGCGAGCACACGACTCCCCCGCGCGAGTGTCCCTCTTTTGCTAGTGCTGAAGTTGGGAGGTATGCGGATAGTATAATAGGCCAAACCAGTGCTAGTGGCTTCCAACCATCAAATATGTAGACAATCAGAAGCCAATTCTGTCCCTCACCGAATAACTAGTCCTAAGGATGACATATTAACACAATTTGTTTAATTTAATATTTTTTTTTACTAAATTATTTAATAATAAACCTTTGGCCTAGTGGTGCCACAATAAAATATTCTAATACTCTAGGGTGCCATCATTTGAAAAAGTTTGGGAACCAATGACCTAGAACATTACTTATATCTAATTAATAATCTTGCATATTTTTACGAAGAGAATAGAGCAATATTAACCACAAATATGGTGCAAGGCTTCCATACTATCACTTTAAACCGGAACACTCATGAATTACACAGGTTCTGTGGCTGGCTAAATTCAAACCTGCCTTTCATCTGATTTTAATCATCCATAGAACCTGTGTAATTCATGTGTGTCCCATTTAAAGGGATAGTAAGGTAAGCCAATGCTCATGTCAACACACATGGCATGATTCAGAGTTGGAAGCAATGCAGAAAAAGCCATTAACTTGGAGCTTGGTAAACCCATGCTACACTGCATGTGGGCTAGATTTAAACTGCAAAGTGAGTTTTTAGATTTGGGAGAGGTTTGTTCTAGCTCAAAACTGAAATACAGTATAAAAATACAGTTATCCGGCAATTTGTGGGCTACATGCAAAAGCAGAGAGTATTTACCCTGCATTTAAGAAGAAATATACATATTTTTTGTGGCTTGAGTCCATAATCAGCTTTCAAATATATATATATATATATATATATATATATATATAGTCTTTTGGTAGACGGCACACTCACACAATATAGGGAAAGTGGCGGGTGCCAGGCCAAACGGAGCAACCTCGGAACGGGATCTCCACGAATACAATCTTGTAGGCGGCACACCAGCAAATAAATCAGTCAAAGTAGGCTCAGCTTTCTGCAACGTTTCGATGTTTTATTCACCACATCGTCTTCAGGCAATGAAAACACATCAAACAAGCATACCTTATATCCCCACCATAAGACACGTGATACAGGTAACCCGGCCCACCGCAGGGAGGAGGACACCAGTAACTGACATCACTCACACACCTGAGCGGTGGCCATGGAAACCGCACGCCGTGTAATTAAAAACAAAAGTTCCAGCAATTGACATCAGAACAGCTATGCATGTAAGAAATACAGGTATACTTGAACAATAGGTGACATAATGTCACATGAATAGAACATTAGATACATCCTAGCGGCATAAAGGCTGTAATATACAGAAACATGTAACAAATATGAAACAATTGAGAAAGTTTAATATAACAAATACCATTTATAAAAATGCATGAAGACCAAGATATTCGTTTAAACCATAAGGAGACAAGGTGTTTAAACGAAATATCCACCGTGACTCACATTGCAATAATTTTAAAGACCGGTCACCTCCACGTATATCGGCCGGTATGTGATCAATAATGATATACTTAAGTACAGACAAATTGTGTCCTGCCTCCAGAAAATGTCTGGAGACTGGTTGATCACTATGCCCGGTGGAGAGTGCCGTACGTATAGCATGCCTATGAGCAGCCATGCGGACGCGAAGTGTACAATCGGTCTTACCTATGTAACTGAGTCCGCACGGACAGGTAATCATATAGACAATGTAGGGAGTCTGACATGACACACGGTGCCTGATACTGTAACGCTTGCCACTGTATGGGTGACAGAAACTGTCACCCACCACCAGTGAACGGCAGGTTGTACAGTTCAGACACCTGTAGCAACCTTTACGATTGCCCAATGTAGGAGCCGCTGTAGCCGAAGGAGAGGGACGGGCTATGTCAGCCTTCATGACCCAATCACGGATATTGCGGCCCCTAGTATAACAAGGCATAATGCGGGTGGAATTAATCCCAAGGTCAGGGTCGGACTGGACAATAGGCCATAACTTTTTACAAATTTTATTAATGCCAACACTAGCGGTGTTGTAATGGTTCACCCAAGGTAGGCGGGGGGCTTCTGCATTGGGTCTCTTGGTATTAGATAAAAGTTGTTGACGTGGAATCAACATAACCCGATGTTTAGCAGAATTTAATGACTCTAAGTTATAGCCCCTGTCATAGAACCTGGTTAGCATGGCATCGATTTGTATATTAGCCTGTTCATCAGAACTGCAGATCCTGCGAGCCCGCAGGAACTGCGAAAAAGGAAGACCTTCTTTTAGTGGTCTAGGGTGAAAACTGGCTGAGTGCAGAATAGTGTTCCTATCAGTACTCTTTTGGAAAAGAGTGGTGTGGAACCGTCCATCCTGTAATGTCACCGCCACATCCAAATAATTGACAGTATGCTCATCAATGTTATAAGTTAGCTTGATAGGGCTATCCGATTTATTGTGACTATCGATGAAATGTTCGAACTCGAGACGTGATGCCGCCCAGAGCAAGAACACGTCATCGATATATCGAACAAAAAATTTTACCCTCCCAGCAGCAAGGGGGTTAAGAAAAAATATGTCCTGCTCTACCCGCATCATGTAGGTATTGGCATACGATGGGGCCACATTGGACCCCATCGCACACCCCAACACCTGTAGAAAAAACTTCCTATCAAAAAGGAAGTAATTGGAAGTGAGGATCATGTGCAAAAGATCACAGACAAGGTCGGAATCAGGGCCCACATAAGCCTGATGCGTGGTAATCAACTCACGTACAGCACAGATCCCTTCATCGTTAGGTATTACGGTGTATAAACTACTGATGTCGACACTACACAGTAGACAATTAGCGGGTAGATTCTCAATGCTAGCCAATTTATTCAAAAAAGCAGTAGTGTCAATGAGATGATGTTCATAGCTGACAATACAAGGTTGTAACAACGTATCGATATACACAGCACAATTTTGGAACAGAGACCCGCGGGCGGCAATGATGGGGCGCCCAGGCGGATGTTCAAGATTCTTGTGCACCTTAGGCAATGTATATATTAAAGGTACAACCGGGCACTTAGGTACAAGTGCGTTAGCAAGGGATTGCTCAATGCACCCATCATTAACAGCTAACGCAAGTCTCTGTTCCAGGCGCTTCTTAAACACAGCAGTGGGATCACCGTCTAGGGCACGGTAAACTGAGGAATCAGCAAGCTGCCGCAGAATTTCAATGCGGTAATCCTCAGTATTCTGAATGACGATCGCCCCGCCCTTGTCGGCGGGACGAATCACCACATCAGTATAGGTCGACAACGAGCGTAATGCAATATATTCTTTATTAGACAGGTTATGATACACCCTAGTCTTCTTAATAGCACCAATCATATTGTGCACCTCAGAGTCCAGCATACGAGAAAAAGTCTTAATAGAATGGTTGACAGATTGTGGTTCAAAGTGAGATTTACGCTGCAATTTGCGCAGCTGGGGGGGTATAGTACTGTCCGATATGGTATCAGGTAAGTTCTTAAAATGTTCATGTAACCTGAGCTGGCGGTTAAGCCGGAATTTCTCTACTTCCCAGTCAAAAGCTCTAAATTGACTGGTCGGCACATATGATAGACCACGTCCCAACACTTTAGCCTCATCTGGGGTAAGACAACGGGAAGACAGGTTAATTACCGGTTCCTGGGGAGCGGTGGTCGGCCTCGCTTCCTCTCTCCTCGACCGCGCGCGTTGGCCGCCTCTCCTGGTGTGACGTCTGCGGCGACGCGGCGGTGACCACGAACTCGTGGCCCTAAAGGGAGGGATGCAGTATTGTCCTGGGAGCCACCAATGTCATTATAGTCAGAGTCGCTTGTTGATGAAGTGTCTCTGCCAGCGAACCCTCTCTGGCCAGTGCGGCGAAATCTGCCACCAGACCGGTAATTACCACCACGTCTGGACTCAGTGTTCCCACCACTGATCCAGAGGTACACCTGGTTGCGCTCGTAGTCCATGCAGACCTTAGTTAATTTTTGCTTTTTGAATTGTAACAGGTCCTGACGGTAAGCTGCAATCTGTCTGTTAAGTTTAGAAACCCAGTCCTGCGAATCATCACGGGTAAAAGAAATCTTGTGCGTTTTTTCAAACTCAGCGATTTTGACACGAGCTGCACTCAGTTCTCTGCTAGCCTCCTCAATAACGAGCAGCATAAGATCATAGCTGCACTTATTAAGGACGGCTATCCAACGTTTGCAAAAGTTAGTATTAAAGCGGCCAATCGTCGGGCAATTCTTAACCCTGAATCCCCTCGGGATCATCTTCTGTTTGTAGTAGTCGCTGAGTGTAACGGCATGCAGATGGAAGTCCACTTCTCGTTGTTTGAGACGGACCCACTCCCGATACATATAGTCCATAGATCTTGGTTCATCACACAGGGCTTCCTGAAGCACTATACCCTCAGCGTCAGTATCGGAGAAGGAAAGTGCTAAGCCTTGGGTAGCTTTAGCCACATTAATGTTCTCCAAAACGCAGCCGTCGATGGAGTCAATGCCTTCAGCCATACTGCTCAGACAATGATCTGTCCCGCAGCGGGGATAAGAACTCAACCAGTGGGTGCTCAGTCTCAGGTGCGCGGTCTGCCTTTCAACGGCGCACCATACAATATAGTCTTTTGGTAGACGGCACACTCACACAATATAGGGAAAGTGGCGGGTGCCAGGCCAAACGGAGCAACCTCGGAACGGGATCTCCACGAATACAATCTTGTAGGCGGCACACCAGCAAATAAATCAGTCAAAGTAGGCTCAGCTTTCTGCAACGTTTCGATGTTTTATTCACCACATCGTCTTCAGGCAATGAAAACACATCAAACAAGCATACCTTATATCCCCACCATAAGACACGTGATACAGGTAACCCGGCCCACCGCAGGGAGGAGGACACCAGTAACTGACATCACTCACACACCTGAGCGGTGGCCATGGAAACCGCACGCCGTGTAATTAAAAACAAAAGTTCCAGCAATTGACATCAGAACAGCTATGCATGTAAGAAATACAGGTATACTTGAACAATAGGTGACATAATGTCACATGAATAGAACATTAGATACATCCTAGCGGCATAAAGGCTGTAATATACAGAAACATGTAACAAATATGAAACAATTGAGAAAGTTTAATATAACAAATACCATTTATAAAAATGCATGAAGACCAAGATATTCGTTTAAACCATAAGGAGACAAGGTGTTTAAACGAAATATCCACCGTGACTCACATTGCAATAATTTTAAAGACCGGTCACCTCCACGTATATCGGCCGGTATGTGATCAATAATGATATACTTAAGTACAGACAAATTGTGTCCTGCCTCCAGAAAATGTCTGGAGACTGGTTGATCACTATGCCCGGTGGAGAGTGCCGTACGTATAGCATGCCTATGAGCAGCCATGCGGACGCGAAGTGTACAATCGGTCTTACCTATGTAACTGAGTCCGCACGGACAGGTAATCATATAGACAATGTAGGGAGTCTGACATGACACACGGTGCCTGATACTGTAACGCTTGCCACTGTATGGGTGACAGAAACTGTCACCCACCACCAGTGAACGGCAGGTTGTACAGTTCAGACACCTGTAGCAACCTTTACGATTGCCCAATGTAGGAGCCGCTGTAGCCGAAGGAGAGGGACGGGCTATGTCAGCCTTCATGACCCAATCACGGATATTGCGGCCCCTAGTATAACAAGGCATAATGCGGGTGGAATTAATCCCAAGGTCAGGGTCGGACTGGACAATAGGCCATAACTTTTTACAAATTTTATTAATGCCAACACTAGCGGTGTTGTAATGGTTCACCCAAGGTAGGCGGGGGGCTTCTGCATTGGGTCTCTTGGTATTAGATAAAAGTTGTTGACGTGGAATCAACATAACCCGATGTTTAGCAGAATTTAATGACTCTAAGTTATAGCCCCTGTCATAGAACCTGGTTAGCATGGCATCGATTTGTATATTAGCCTGTTCATCAGAACTGCAGATCCTGCGAGCCCGCAGGAACTGCGAAAAAGGAAGACCTTCTTTTAGTGGTCTAGGGTGAAAACTGGCTGAGTGCAGAATAGTGTTCCTATCAGTACTCTTTTGGAAAAGAGTGGTGTGGAACCGTCCATCCTGTAATGTCACCGCCACATCCAAATAATTGACAGTATGCTCATCAATGTTATAAGTTAGCTTGATAGGGCTATCCGATTTATTGTGACTATCGATGAAATGTTCGAACTCGAGACGTGATGCCGCCCAGAGCAAGAACACGTCATCGATATATTGAACAAAAAATTTTACCCTCCCAGCAGCAAGGGGGTTAAGAAAAAATATGTCCTGCTCTACCCGCATCATGTAGGTATTGGCATACGATGGGGCCACATTGGACCCCATCGCACACCCCGACACCTGTAGAAAAAACTTCCTATCAAAAAGGAAGTAATTGGAAGTGAGGATCATGTGCAAAAGATCACAGACAAGGTCGGAATCAGGGCCCACATAAGCCTGATGCGTGGTAATCAACTCACGTACAGCACAGATCCCTTCATCGTTAGGTATTACGGTGTATAAACTACTGATTTCGACACTACACAGTAGACAATTAGCGGGTAGATTCTCAATGCTAGCCAATTTATTCAAAAAAGCAGTAGTGTCAATGAGATGATGTTCATAGCTGACAATACAAGGTTGTAACAACGTATCGATATACACAGCACAATTTTGGAACAGAGACCCGCGGGCGGCAATGATGGGGCGCCCAGGCGGATGTTCAAGATTCTTGTGCACCTTAGGCAATGTATATATTAAAGGTACAACCGGGCACTTAGGTACAAGTGCGTTAGCAAGGGATTGCTCAATGCACCCATCATTAACAGCTAACGCAAGTCTCTGTTCCAGGCGCTTCTTAAACACAGCAGTGGGATCACCGTCTAGGGCACGGTAAACTGAGGAATCAGCAAGCTGCCGCAGAATTTCAATGCGGTAATCCTCAGTATTCTGAATGACGATCGCCCCGCCCTTGTCGGCGGGACGAATCACCACATCAGTATAGGTCGACAACGAGCGTAATGCAATATATTCTTTATTAGACAGGTTATGATACACCCTAGTCTTCTTAATAGCACCAATCATATTGTGCACCTCAGAGTCCAGCATACGAGAAAAAGTCTTAATAGAATGGTTGACAGATTGTGGTTCAAAGTGAGATTTACGCTGCAATTTGCGCAGCTGGGGGGGTATAGTACTGTCCGATATGGTATCAGGTAAGTTCTTAAAATGTTCATGTAACCTGAGCTGGCGGTTAAGCCGGAATTTCTCTACTTCCCAGTCAAAAGCTCTAAATTGACTGGTCGGCACATATGATAGACCACGTCCCAACACTTTAGCCTCATCTGGGGTAAGACAACGGGAAGACAGGTTAATTACCGGTTCCTGGGGAGCGGTGGTCGGCCTCGCTTCCTCTCTCCTCGACCGCGCGCGTTGGCCGCCTCTCCTGGTGTGACGTCTGCGGCGACGCGGCGGTGACCACGAACTCGTGGCCCTAAAGGGAGGGATGCAGTATTGTCCTGGGAGCCACCAATGTCATTATAGTCAGAGTCGCTTGTTGATGAAGTGTCTCTGCCAGCGAACCCTCTCTGGCCAGTGCGGCGAAATCTGCCACCAGACCGGTAATTACCACCACGTCTGGACTCAGTGTTCCCACCACTGATCCAGAGGTACACCTGGTTGCGCTCGTAGTCCATGCAGACCTTAGTTAATTTTTGCTTTTTGAATTGTAACAGGTCCTGACGGTAAGCTGCAATCTGTCTGTTAAGTTTAGAAACCCAGTCCTGCGAATCATCACGGGTAAAAGAAATCTTGTGCGTTTTTTCAAACTCAGCGATTTTGACACGAGCTGCACTCAGTTCTCTGCTAGCCTCCTCAATAACGAGCAGCATAAGATCATAGCTGCACTTATTAAGGACGGCTATCCAACGTTTGCAAAAGTTAGTATTAAAGCGGCCAATCGTCGGGCAATTCTTAACCCTGAATCCCCTCGGGATCATCTTCTGTTTGTAGTAGTCGCTGAGTGTAACGGCATGCAGATGGAAGTCCACTTCTCGTTGTTTGAGACGGACCCACTCCCGATACATATAGTCCAATGATCTTGGTTCATCACACAGGGCTTCCTGAAGCACTATACCCTCAGCGTCAGTATCGGAGAAGGAAAGTGCTAAGCCTTGGGTAGCTTTAGCCACATTAATGTTCTCCAAAACGCAGCCGTCGATGGAGTCAATGCCTTCAGCCATACTGCTCAGACAATGATCTGTCCCGCAGCGGGGATAAGAACTCAACCAGTGGGTGCTCAGTCTCAGGTGCGCGGTCTGCCTTTCAACGTCCAAGGATCAGCTGAAGCTGCCACTGCCGCTGCTCAAATCCTTTCCCCACGGGAACCCTCATGCTGTAAATGGTGCGGTTCTGTCTAACCGCCCGCTGTGGTACGTGATCCTGTACTTTGTGATCCAGTGTTTTAAAGGAAATAAAATATTGTACCATCTTTTATCTGCACTATGGAGCGCTCCTGTTAATTTATTTTATAGAACAAATTTGTCACCTGTGGAAACCAGGTTGTGTGGAGCTGCCGGGTTGAAGAAGAACCCAGAGTGCTTGTACAAAGAACTGCTTCCCTACATTTGGGGCAAAGAAACTTCCCATCAGTGGACATTTCTTTTAAGGTGTTTGCGCACATCATTCTTTTCTGATATATATATATATATATATATATATTGGAAAAGATGGTTTGATCCTAATATTGCGTTCGAGTACAAGCAGCTCCTCTATAGAACCTTGCTGTTAGCAGGGCCGGTGCAAGGCACCGGAGCGCCCCAGGCGAGTCGGGGTGGGGGCGCCCCGGTGCCGGGGGGGGTGTACCTGTCCTGCGGCTGTGTATATAAAGCTTTCGGTGGCGGCGGCGGCAGCGGAGGGTCCCTGCAGTCAAGAAATAACGAGCGCTATCCGCCTGGCTACGCGGAAGCGCTTCTGTTGTGGAAACACTGGCCGCACGGCGCACGCTGATTGGCTGAATCTCAGCCAATCAGCGTGTGGCCAGTGTTTACACAACAGAAGCGCTTCCGCGTAGCCAGGCGGATAGCGCTCGTTATTTCTTGACTGCAGGGACCCCCGCTGCCGCAAACTTTATATACACAGCCGCAGGACAGGTACCCCCGCGGCACGGGGGGGGGGCGGCGAAATGCCGCCCTCCAGTGGCCGGCACCCTAGGCAAATGCCTAGATTTGCATAGTGGTGGCACCGGCCCTGGCTGTTAGAGAAGGAACCACCTGACAAGAAAAATGGAAAACAGGATAGAGGTGCGCTACTCTTGTTCTTTAACGATATCCCTTAAATGAGGAAGTAATTACAGAAAATAGATCAATATGGTAAAAACAAATACATATTTATTCAATGTTAAAATGCATATATTTTCTTCAGCATTTTCATTTTTCCATGATAGTTCATAAAACAGAGACAGTATGCAATCCAATGCGTTTCATCCTTAGGATTTCATCAGGGGTGGTAGATGTATCTATTGTTGGTATATCCTTTATTTATAGAGGTAATACAATCCTGTATATAGAGGTAATACAATCCTGTACAATCCAGTGAATATACTGCTGCTTGTTATAGGAATTCTAGTTCACAAGATTTTAAAATTCCAATTGGGCAATCATAGATGTTTGCACATCAGGTGTAAAAAAATTCTATATATATTTATTTTCTTTTTTTTATTGGATGTATGTATATGTGTATGTGTACGTGTATGTTCCAGTAAACTCTAAAATACCTTGAGCAATTTACACCAAATTTGGTACACATATAACTTACAATCTGGAAAAAAACTGTGTTGGGGTCCCGGGTGCTCAAAAAGGGATCCGGCCACTACACACAGTGGGTCAGGGAAGCAACATATATGGCAAAGTGGCATAACATAGAGAGGGTAGAGGACATTGATTGGGTCCAAATTAGGTTCACAGCTGCTAACACATGCAATCCTGAAACCGCCGTGGTTCCAGGGGCTCAAAAAGGGGTACAGTCACTTCAAAGTGGGTCAAGAGTGCAAGATATGGTAGAGTATCATAATATAAAATGGGTAGAGGACATGGAGTTTAAGAAAAAAAAACGGTACTTGTTTCCTAGCAAGGCGCCCAATATTTTCATCTTATGGCATCTTATGCGATCGCATCGCATGCCATATAGCCGCATACGATGCATGCGATGCGATGGTATACAATTTTTTATTGTACAACCACCCTGATGGGTCCTTACAATGTTAAATGGCCCCCCATAGTCAACGCCATCCCCACGATCAACACCAACCAGCAGTGTGGCGAGCGCAGCGAGCCCGCGAGGGGCGGCGGTATGCGTCCTCCCACCTTTTCATACTCCCACTATCCACATCGGCGTGGAGTTGATTTTAGATAGTGTGGCGAGTGCACGGATTACTTTACATGTATTGCGCATGCCCTCGCCATGCTTTGGGCTCATATTCCGCGGCCCCCCGCTACGCTCGCCACGCTTACCGCCGCCCCTCGTGGGCTCGCTGCGCTCGCCACGCTTTGGGTGGGCATTGATCATGGGCGTGGTGTTGACTATGGGGGGGGGGTATTTGACATGGTAAGGACCCATCAGGGTGGTTGTACAATATAAAATCGTATACAATAGCATCCTATGCCATACAACGATGAGATGCGATATTTTATTGTACAACATCGCGTTGCATCGCATACCATCATATACCTTAATTAGTCTTATGGTATACGATTTGATGGGTGCCGTGCTAGGAAACAAGTACCAAAAAAACTGGTTGGATCCGGGAGCCCACCACAGACAGGTATATGCCGGTCACACCATGGGCCTGGCAAGTGGTTAAGCTTAAAACAAAAGAAGGCTAAAGTTCAAGTAATAATTGCACAACCAAACCTGTAGTACCTCAGCTAGTTAATAAATAAAATAAAAAAACAGAATAACAATTTTCTGTAACACTGTCTTCAAAAACATTCTACCTTTGGGCAATGCCCATTACTCTATACTGCCCTTTATAGGTAGTAGATATAGGGGGTCCTACATTATAAAACCCATACCTAAAGCTAACACCAGTTCCTAGAGCACCGGTGTATTATATTACCCAAATGAGAGCTGCAATACTGTGGCTGGAACCACAATTCAGACATGTAAGAACTACTGTGGGGAAGGGTGGGGGCTATAAACAAATTTATGAACAATCACTTCAACATATTTAAGATATAACGTTACAAAATCTGAATTGTTAATTTCTATAATATGTACATGTAGAGGCCTGAGACCCTATTATTTGATGTGAGCTCATTCTGTGTAAACCAAGGGCATAATTGTGGGCACATTACTTAGAAGCTGAATTAGGCTTGTAACAATGGGGATGATTCAGGTAGGTTTGTAAAGAGCTGAATTCGGTCCGGGGATCAATGTTGCGGGTCTGTGCAGGCATATCGGTGAAATTATGCATGTGCAGACCCGCAGTGGTTTTTATTTACGAGCACCTGGATGAAGGCGGGGTGGGCGGCTGACGTCCTGTGACATCAGCTTCTCACCCCGAGCAAGCTTCAGCACACCTGCGTTTACATGGGGACACCCAGAATTTTTCTGGGTGCACCCACTGTTTTTGTGGGAATGCCAAGGAAACCCTGGGCACCACCATGCTCCAGCACACTGCACACAACTGTCCGCACTACTGTGTGTGTGAATGCCTCGGCGAGTGTGATACTCACTGAAATCTGTTTATTTGCCAAATGTTTGGGTAAATTGCCTCCATGGTTTGGATTCTCATTAATATCCTAATCTATTTTGAACATTTCTTTTTCTAAAACATCTTTTCCTATTATCTTACAGAAAAGGAATGAGGCAGTAAAATAGTTGGCTGCTCTTAGCTGTAAGGTAGGCTTCCCAAGTGTCCCACTTTTCCCAGTTCAGTCTTGGCAGTTGTATGCAACTAGAAATATTTAACACAATGCTCCTAGAATTGGATTCTCTCTTGAATTTTTTTTTAAAAAGTGTTGTCAAAATAAGCGGGACTAGACATTTATTAGCATTAGACACCCAATATTGCATAAGCATTTGCAAACATAGCCTGCAATAATTTCATATTAAATTGGTGCAAAAGTGTTCTCTTTTAAAACTATTTTTATTATTATTATTATTATTTTATTTTCAATAGCTTGTCCATAATCTATCTATCTATCTATCTATCTATCTATCTATCTATCTATCTATCTATCTATCTATCTATCTAGCCACAATTCTTATCCAAGCCAGGACAAACGAACCAGCACACCATATCTATATATATATATATATATATAAATATATATATATATATATCTAGATATATATATCTATATATATATATATCTAGATATATATAGATATATATATCTATATATATCTATATATATATATCTATATATATATATAGATATATATATATATCTATATATATATAGATATATATATATATATACACACACAAATCAGGATAAATAATTTTGTTTGCTCTTTACTTTGCTGAATAGAAATTATAACCATGAGCATTGTTGCATTTTACATGGTGGCCAAAGGGGGTATATATCAAAGCTTGTAGAGAGATAAAACTGCATGCAGCTGGTACTTTAATGCTTACAATTTTATCTCTCTGAGCTTTTATAAATATGCCCTGAATGGTATTTTAAGTGTATTGCTACAAAATTGTACATATGTTCAGTAATTACTTATTTATTCTTCTACTTTTATGAATTTATGTATGTATTTAATTCTGGTTGGCATTGTTAAAATGTAAGGATATTTGTTTTGGGCAGAAGCAAAAATACTTATTGCATATTTTATAAATGTTATAAAGATTGTGACACACTTTTTCATGTATTTTTCAAAAACATAAAATTTTATATTATGATACAAATGTATTTTTTTAATAAATCTTTTTATTAAAGCATTGCATTACAAGTGTAGCAGCAACAATGTCTATGCAATACAATACAACTTTTCAATGACATAGGAATATAAGTGATTAATACAGTAAAACATATAATTGTTGTAATATTCCTTTCTTATATAAACGTTCACAATAAAATGTATTATTTTTTTTGGTACTTGTTTCCTAGAACGGCCACAATCGTGAGTGATCGTGGCTCTTAATTAAGGGACACGATCCTCACGATGTGGCCGATTTTTTACAATTTTTTCCCTTTGAATGACAGAAATCGGGTCAATCGGTCGGTCGCGACCAATTAAAATCGGCCGCGATGCGACCGACCGATTCACCCGATTTTTCCATAGACTTCAATGTTAAAAAATCTTTTAACATTGAAATCGGGAGGATCGCGTCGGTCTTGTGCCATTATAATGGCACAAGATTAGATGGACTTGATTAAGTCCATCTCACATAGGGAAAAATGATAAAAAAGGTGAAATGGGCCAATATGACCCATTTCACATTTTTTATGTGCCCGCCATGACCCCACGATAGACGTCAACCCGAAGCGTGGCGAGCGCAGCGAGCCCGCGAGGGTTCGGCGGTACGCGTCCTCCGACCTTTTCATTCCCCTACTATCCACGTCGGCGTGGAGTTGAGAATATATAGTGTGGCGAGCGCAGCGAGCCACCGAGCCCGAAGCGTGGCGAGCGCAGCGAGCCCCGCGAGGGGACGCGTATACCTGTGAAGTTATACGCGTCCCCTCGCGGGGCTCGCTGCGCTCGCCACGCTTCGGGCTCGGTGGCTCGCTGCGCTCGCCACACTATATATTCTCAACTCCACGCCGACGTGGATAGTAGGGGAATGAAAAGGTCGGAGGACGCGCACCGCCGCCCCTCGCGGGCTCGTTGCGCTCGCCACGCTTCGGGTTGACGTCTATCGTGGGGTCTAGCCCACTTAGTAACATTTGGGGGGGCAATTGAAAAAAATCTGGTGAAAAAAAAAAAAAAATCGGGTGAAAAATCGGTCGGTCGGATCGGTCGCATCGCATGCGACCAAATCGCATGCGATGCGATCGATCCGATTTTTTATCTTCCGACCACAACGATCTAAATCGTTGTGGCCGTGCTAGGAAACAAGTACCTTTTTTTTAACCGTTAGACCATGAGGTCTTAATGTTCCTATGATACTGAACTGGCAAATGTGTATTTATTTATTAACAGTTTCTTATATAGCGCAGAATATTCCTTTGCGCTCTACAAAAGAAGACCGTGATACAACAAACTGCGTATTTACAGACAGTCAAAAGGTAGGAGGGCCCTGCTCTCAAGCTTATATATTATAGTACAAACTACTTATTTGGCTACCTATGATTGTGCTTTCAAGAAGCAAGCCTCTATACAACAAAGTATAAAAATAATGTGCAGTGTATCCTAAAAAATAAGTGCAATCTAGAGTGATCTAAATATTACAGAGTATTTATTATGTGCAGGTTGAAAGTTCAGTATTGGGGTTTTTGTTGTTTATTTTGTTTATTTTCTTGATTGTAGTTATTCAATGTCACTGTGATCTGAAAAGTCCTATTTTTAAATCCCATGATGCAGAAACTTGAAATTGATAAGAACAGAGTCTAAAGGAAATTATCTGCAGCAACATATATATTATATGTTTTTGCCCCATCTGGACATACATTTTAACACCTGTTTCTGACACTTATTGATGCCTTTTTCATAGAAAGGCCACACATCATTCATGCAAAACCGGCAGCTCGCTATTTATGTTCCACATTTCCCACTAAAAGGTGTTCCCCTCCTTTATAATTTCCTGCAGCCTGTTAGCTTCCAAATGCTCTGGGCATGTAATATGCCAGGAGGGGAGGAAATAGTATAAGAGTTATAGATTCTCAACTGTTTGGTGTACCAGCTTATTATTCAAATTCTGACAAACACAATTGAATCATTATTGTTTATATCAATTAACCTACCAGTATATTTTGGGGACTTTTAGAGGAAAGTGAAGCACCTCTAGGACAGCCATCAAAACACTTGCAGAACACACACATTCAACATGGACAGGGCCCTTGTTATAGTCAGATTAACCATCATCCTATCTTTATGGAAATTGGGGTTGTGAGGTAGCAGTGCTACCCATAGTTCTATTCTGATCGCTATTCATTCAGGTGTACAGTTTTGAAGTCAATAAAATAGAATAACCTGTAGCCAATCAGTGAATGGGAAAGTTCATAAAAACACTAAGGGGGAAATGTACTAAGATGGGAGATCTATGTCACATGGGATGTTGCTACGGGCAACCAATCAGACTGTATTTTTTATTTATTTAGCAGGATTCAGTGTGGAATCCCGGCGGTCGGAATCCCGGCGTTCAAAATCCTGACGCTGGAATCCCGACAGCCGAAATCCCGACAAGGGGGGGACGTGGATCGACCCCCCTTGCGGGCTCGCAGCGCTCACCGTGCAGCGGGCCCACAGCGCTCGCCACGCAGCGGGCCCGGTGCCTCGCTATGCTGGGCACGCTAATTTATTCTCCCTCTATGGGTGTCGTGGACACCCATGGAGGGAGAAAGCTTCAGGATTTCGGCGGTTGGGATTCCAGCGTCAGGATTTTGAACGCCGGGATTCCGACCGCCAGGAAATTAACCTCATCCCATTTAGCACCTTCTAGAAGATAATAGGATTTGATTGGTTGCCCATAGCAACATCCCATCTGATATTTTGTACTCCCATCTTAGTAAATTCCCCCCTAAATGTTTTAAGAGTAAATTTACAAAGATACTGTAGTTCTATTGAAGATGGGATGTTGCCCATTACAACCAATCAGATTCTATCTACTATCTTCTAGAAGGTTCTGAATAAAAAAGGAGTAGAATCTGATTGGTTGCTATGAGCAACATCCTATCGTCAATAGAACTCCCATCTTAGTATTTTATGAGATTTCTAGTTTTGCGGAAGGCAGTGATTGGAGGGTGAGACCTTTCCACAGTGTGTTTCTGACAGGTTACATGTGACAGAGCTTAGTAATGATGTCTGCTGGAGGAATGGCGATAGGGCAATGAGCCACTGGCTTATATCTATAATATGCTGGAAGCACAGAGTACTGAGGCAGCTTGCACGCTAATCCTGTGAGATTGTGCTATCTATAAAGTATGATTAGAACGTTTTTAATGGATCATTTTTAAAATAACTTTGATGTTATGGACATTACAAATGCATCGTTTAATAGGGTTTAATAAGCTATATGATAATAGTATTGAACAGTTGCAGCTTTTCTCATAATTGAGAACATTTAAGGGGGATGAAATCCCTATCGCTATATTGATCACCGCCAGCTGAACGAAACCAGTTAAGATATCGCCAGCAGAAAAGGAAGAATGAACTAGAGGTGATCGCAGGTATATTTCCCATGTAATCAGGCTCTGCGCCCTATGAGCACCCTGGTACACCCTGCACCCTGTCTCTCTGAGAGCCGATCACAGGAGAGCTCGCACACTGTCAACAAGCAATGCAAGCAAACCCCTGTGCAAAACTCGAAATGACCGTTTTGTTACTGATGTGCTTGTTTGCTGCCATTCATGTTACACTACTGTACATACTTTCTTTGTATTGGCGTTTCTGATGACGCTTAGAATGTAGCTGTCCATTTGTGGCCAATCCATTTAGTAGATCATTGAACATACTGTAGAAAGTATTATGATTTGGGTCATTATGAGCTTAACATTTAATTAAACGGTGATTGAAAACACTTTCTATAGTTCCTGCTTGTGAGTTCAGAGACCTGCCTGACCTTATATAAAATGCTAACGTGAAATACAGTAGGTTCCAAAGTGCAGATATATCACATTTGCAGTCGGTCTTCATTTAATGTTATATAATAACATTAGGAGTAAATATATATATATATATATATATATATATATATATATATATATATATATATATATATATATATATATATATATATATATATATATATATATATATTAGGGGTGAAACAAACTCTCGGATCTTATGAATAATCTTATTATATATACATATCTATACTCTGATGATTCTGTTGAACCGCACGTGTTATATATACAAATGGTTGTTTCACCACCTCTGCTATATTAATCCCATACTTCATTGCTACTTATACTATATGTTCCTTGATATAAATCAGACATATATTGCTCACTCATTTTATCTGTGGAATATTTGTTATCATTCAAAGAAAAGTATATCTGATAAATTGACAAGTTTAATATGATGGAGCAGGAAGAGATGGGGTGCACTTTTATTCTAAACGGTGTAGTTTAAGTGGATTAGTTATTTAATATTGTATTTGCAGTCATTGCTTTTACTCACGCGTTTCCTTACATCGTTATATCGCTACCAGCTATTGCCACCTTGTGTATGTACATCATGTACACACCGTGCTATTCTCCCAGCCCTCACACCGATACATGCTCTGCTACAGGGCTTTCTGACAGGTGAATGACGTCATTCTCTATCCAACATACACCAAATGTAGTATTTATAATATGTATAATATTGTGCTCACTTTGCAATCGGATCATTTCAAAATATATTTTATATAACCTAATAAACAAATATTATGGCTCTGTCATTGTTCTGTATACCAAATGCCACCCCCATGTGGCAATCCTATATATAGTCTTACCATAAGGGCCATAATATAATGCTATACATATTGTTTAACCCATCCGTATGTAGTATCAGCTAGCTGAACATCTATCTACTGCATGTGATATCGGTGGCTAGTATATAAATACGATCCTACTAACAGCCATCTCAGTCTATGTCTATGTAATACGTATGCAGAGAAAGACAGTTCATATGGTAAGATGTATTATGCAATGTGTGCACCCATGTTCTATTAGGGTACAGAAAGGAGTATTAGATGTAAATTCATTAAATAAGAACTGTGCAAAAAAGCGAGGCTGTCAGGCCGTGTAAAGGCAGTGTATACATTATAGTATATATACTGATATTGGTGGGAATGGAATAGTAGAAAGTAAATCAGGCTTGTCCTGTGTTTGACATGTCAGTAAGTACAGGAGGAGAAAGCAGAGCCTGTCCACACACCCATGACATTGGTCCCTTATCAATACAGTATGGGGACCGTTTGTTAGGCAAACTGCTGGCATTTGTTCCTGTAAATGTCAGACCATCCTTCACTAATGACTGGCTGCTGTCTATGGGACATTATCACTGCTGACAAATGCACACATAATTGGCCAGGCTTTTCTGCCTCTACCCCTGGGAAAATAAAACTGATGCTAAATCTATTAGAAACCAGAGCAGAGCAAGGCTATGGAACCCGTCATGGGGTAACAGAGATTTCTGTAGATCATTTACCTTAGCAGAAAGTAATGCTAGTCACCTAGAATGTGATATACAAATAATGAGATGACATGCAGTAGAATATGTAACATACATATATATACATATATACACATACATACTTACACACACACATTTACTAACTAAATGAACAACAACACAAGATGATGTACAATACTGATGTATGAATAACGTCGCACTGCATGAAGTCGCCTACACACCAGGTGCCCTGCATCTGCTCACACTCATGGGTATAGGGAAATATAATAGTTTATACAGTATAATTCAATATTCAAAACGACCGTGCCAAATTTCATAAAGAATAATACAACTCCGATATCAGATAGTTCTATCACTTTATGGTATATTATTTTAAGTATACACTATTTTAATGCTCATTGCACTGCACTGGGGAACTAACTCGTATACATTACATATGCCACTGATTCATATAATTAGAGAAGGAAAATATATATTTACTAGAAGGAAACTACCGTAGTAAGTGCTACAATAGGTACAACTTTAGCCCATTGTACGGTTTATGAATCCCCCCCCCCCCCCACCCCACTAAGCAGTGGAATGTGAATGTAAGCGCATCTTTCCGCATTACAGTACAGTACAGTACAGTACAGTACCTTAATAGTTACTTGGATCATATGTACGAAAAGAAAGTATGCTCCGGGATCAATAAGTACCCAATATTCTACCTACCGCTTCTGTCAATGTGTGGTAAAGATTTAAAGTAATATACCGTATCAGCTCTGCACTTGGTATGTAAATGTCATATATATATATATATATCATCTCCTGTCCTTTTCTACTTTATTACCAATAAGAAAATATTAATAAAAAACATTCTAGATGGAACTGTCATGCTTCTATGCCCCATATCCACTGACACCTGCTTCTTGTGTGTAGTGTGATGACTGGCAGATGGGTCTGATGAATAGTCATGTTGTATGAGAACAGGCCAGTCATGGCTGTGGTACTGTACTGTGTCATCACTGTGATGTTCCTAGGACATACAGTACCACTAGCCGCAATAGTGACCCCCTTCATGGTGGCAAGCATCATAAACACGAGACTGTTATTGTATACAGTACCTCATCTACCGATGTATACTGTCACTATCCTACCCATGTACAACATATACTTTATTACCAAACTAGACCAGCTAACCCGTGGCAGATAATAGTATTTCTAGAATCCTAAATATATTTGACAGACTTTTTTTTCTTGTTTTTTTCCCCACACAATATACAAATACTGTAAAGTGTGACTGAAAAGCTGATGCTGTTCCTATCACCTGTATATATTTGCGTTCACTGCATTCAGTCATCGTATTTCACATTAATAAATGTACATACATCATCGAAATCAGATTGCATCCCTTTTATATTTATTAATGGAGTAAGTAAAGCCATTGGTCAGCTGCTATTTCTAACAACCAAATTAATATAAAACATATATGCATTATATTTCATGTTTATTATAGATGTACATACAGTGTAACAAGCCATATATTAGCCTGATGCAGCAATAGCAGCCTCAGCTTCCTACCTAATGCATTCCGCATATTATATAGTACTGTATGATGCCTGACTTGTGTGTAGGAGGACTCTGGCTAGTGTACTGCACGTGTCATGTGTGTGAGATCCAGGTTACTTCTGTGATCTCTGCTGTGGTCAGATCACTGTGCACACACTGACACATGCCACCCTTTATACTAGTGGCAGGATCAAGGAACTCTTTAGATTAGAACCTTATTAATGTCACCGAATGATAACACAAGAAGACAGGTAACATAATCCCCGATGATTGCATTAATTAGTATAAAATCATCACTAATGATTCATAATCCTGAATGGCTGTAGATTCTGTCTGGTAGATTACATCACCAGCCGGCCGGGCACAATGAAGTATTCGATAATATGATCACCATATAGCACTGGGAAATCCAAGGAGTCGGTGAAATAGAATTATTCCTCTAGTGTTACAAAGTATCTTTATATGATGCGGTCAATCTAACAACATTACATAGGAAGATTAATTGTACTGATACTACTGATGTTGATCTTCATCATCATCATCATCATCATTTTTTTTTTCAATATAAGTGTCACAAATCCCCGTTTTCTCTAGTAGATTATGATTTGTTGTTGAATTCTGGTGTTTGAAAGTGTGTATTTGGGCTATAATGCACGCTGGGGGATTGGTAATTGTCATCTATCGTGGCCCAGTAATTGAATACTATACTAGTGTAGTGGCGTGTGATCTCTGCTGTGGTCACATCACTGTGCACACACTGACGCATGCCACCCTTTATACTAGTGGCAGGATACATTGCAACATGCTGGTATACAGTAAGACACCGCTACATGGAACTCCTTAGAACCTTATTAATGTCAGCGAACATGATAAATATGTGAATAAACATGTCATTGATTGACTTGTCAGCCTGCAGATAGGGCAGTGTTATTGTATATCTGTATACTATATCGTGGCACTGCAGGTGTATATATTACTAGTTTTAAGAATGATATATATATATATATATATATATATATATATATATATATAATATCTCTGTGTAGTGCCTGCAGCATCACATTTTGAAGGAATAATATATAACACATTTGTGTAGAAGCTTCTCAGGCATACAGATACCTGATATTAATCTACCACATATTATCAATCTGATATTTTTCATACACTTTACAAGGATTGAGGATACGGGCATATAAACTGAGTAACTTTTGAAATTATTGTATTTGTTCTGTTATTTATCATGTAAATATTGTGGAAGCTTGAATTTACATGGGTGGTAATTCAGTGTCCCTTACAGGGAGCTGCTGTGGAACTACAAGTACTGCATGTCCTGCTACTCTTGTAGCTTGGCTGTTGGAGATCCTGCTGTAGCTTCTGTCCTATTTGTTCTGTCGCTGTCATTCGGTACTTGTTGTAAGCATTACTGTATTTACCCCTACTAACAAGAACTATGATATATACTGACATAAGTGCTAGTTGTACAGTATCTGGAGTTATCTGGAACCTATGGTGAGGTCTTTGTACCTGTCATCCCTCAGGTCCCTGATCTTGTCTTGCGGTAACAGTTCCCTAACGTCCAGTGAACTACTTCGTATCGATTGATTTATCAAGAACCAGAAATACTTCTCAGCGATGTTGCTTTAAAATAACATAGCTTCGGGTAGTTTTTATCTCAAACAGTTGCAGTCAAATGTTAATATATGCGATTAATGAATCAATTTGATCTGTAATGAATCGTCACTTAAACGGGTTACATATAGTATATATTTTAAATAAATCTAAAAAAAAAATGTCGATATTTGCCCATTTGGGATCATTTAAAAAAATTAATGTCCAAATGATTTCTTATAAAGCCAAACTTTAAAAGAGAAAGAAAAACAGTAATGGTCAAATAATAATAATAATAATAATAATAATAATAATAATAATAATACATTTTTCATATATTTCGCTATGTAGTTAATATTTCGTTTTTGCTGAACATCTGTACTTGCTTTCCCATGGCAGAGCAAGGGTTAAGGAGGACAAATAAAATGCTAGCTGACATGTGTGCACACCCTGAGAGCCACAGCTTCCAGCCAACACAAGTGAACTGTGAGTGAGGGACTCGGGGTCTGAGGGTTTGCTTGGAACAAAGTCCTGTTTCCTTCTCCCCTGTCAGGAAAGCTGTGAAGTCCAACATCCCGTTGCACCTCTAAACATTTTAACAACTCCCAGCATAAACCTTCTCAACCTATAAAAAGGAAGCCTTAACTTTTTATTAAGGTGCTAAATTCAACTTACTGTGGTAAAAACACCAATCTTCTTCGTCTTGTAGGAAGGGGAAAGCCTTAGCCGGTGTGGTAAAATTATACTATAATTAGGTGAAAACCTGACTAATTGGGATGAAAATGCATGCATCAGGTTTAGTGCATACAGTCACTTGCAAGAGCCCCATATTGTTAATGATGGCAATGGAATGTGTTTACATCTCCTGCTATAGTTTCTACATACTTCTGCCCCCAAACTGTGCCCAAAGTGTTAGCAAGGTCCCTGCACCTCTATGGGCTCTGTGCTGGCCTGTGCATGTTCCCCGTGTGTGGTGTGTAGTTACCACAGGCCTGCCAGTAACCGGAGTGTGGAAGGGAAAATACAGAACTATATACACTGTAGATCTTTATTAAAGACAGAACATGTATGGATTCATAAATGAACTGTTTGGACAAGCTGTAAGTTGTTAGATCCTTGTGTGTCCTATATTACTGGTGACAGGGACATAGCAGTGCAAAGATGTAGGGAAGGGTGCTTCGCCCCATCAGCAGGCTCAGTTGGGGCCTTTGAGAATTAGTCATTTTTTTAAATTCAAGAACAGCTTCGCGTTGTGCACTGCTGGTGTTCTTGTCTCCCCCTCATCTCAGTAGTAGTGTGTCAGTAACAAGAGTCCAGTCTGCTGGGCCTGCACATGACTGCATTACCAGGGAGAGTTGTGTGGGCAGCAATTATTACCTGGATGCTGCATACAGGGTGCTGAGGGGTTACAAGCTGGGGAACAGTACAGCCTAATTTGGCAGTAGGTCCAGCAATGGGTTAGTGATGTGGCTGTGATTGGTCGGATGGAGGCGTGATTGACATATGTGAGAGCTCCTCCCTTGTTGTCACTAATGAGCAGCTTCTCTCCTGTCTGCTGCTAGTGCTGACAGATCGGGGCTACAAATACCAATTAGCAGCTGTGCTGTGCGTCCTGTGCGCTGTGTAGCCGGTGTCACTGCTCCCTGGCCGCCGGACTGCTGAGGACAGGAGGGGAGGGGGCAGTGCAGGGACAGAGGGGCAGTGCAGGGACAGAGGGGCAGAGGCAGGAGGGGGCAGTGCAGGGACAGAGGGGCAGAGGCAGGAGGGGGCAGTGCAGGCAGAGGCAGGGAGCTCTCACATCCGAAGTGGGATAGTTTGGGGGAAGAGGAGAAAAGCTGGTGATTACCTGAGCGTGCACAGGGCTGGATTACACTCACTTCTCTCTGCTACACAGGGGGCATGTCATAGCCCCTGCTGCT